>NC_138560.1:9338752-9366707 GCF_964273705.1 Natrix helvetica
CGCTGGCCAGGTGATTTCTGCCTTCATTTTCGCCCGTTTTTCGCCCTCCGGAGGTTTCTCTGAAGCCAACGCGCAAACCGGAAGTTCGGGAACGGACTTCCGGGTTGCTCGTAGGGCCATTTTTCACTCTCCAGAGCAGTGTTTTTCAACCTTGGCAACTTGAAGATGTCTGAACTTCAACTCCCAGAATTCCCCAGCCAGCAGGCTGGGGAATTCTGGGAGTTGAAGTCCAGACATCTTCAAGTTGCCAAGGTTGAAAAACACTGCTCCAGAGGCTTCAGATGGATGATTATTATGTGACCAATATTAATATTATGAATATTATTGTTTTTTATTATGATTGCTATTTCTCAAAAGTAACCGTACTCAGACCACACACACTGTTTATGTAGACATTGAATTTTTTTATGTTCCATAAAAACTTTTTTTAAAAGAGAGAGAGAGAGAGAAAGCAAAAAAATATGTCAGTTTTGCCACAGGGCAATTTTCCAGCAAGAGAAGCTAATCTTCTCATGTTCTTCCAGCATATTCCCCGTGCGTCTTGGAGAACACCATCTCAGGCGCATAGACTGGTCGGAGCAACTGAAGATATCATCCAAAGCCATTGTGCATCCGGAATACAACCGGCGAACCTTGAACAATGATATTATGCTGATTAAACTGCTGACCCCAGTTACCTTAAGTGACAAAGTCAAAGTTCTGGATTTGTCTACCACCTGCCCGGAGACTGGCACCAAATGCCTCATTTCAGGATGGGGTACAACAAGCAGCCCACAACGTATGTTGACAGATAAACTGAGTTCTCATATCATTCTACATGCCGATTGGCCTAGTGATCGTTTAGTGAACAAATCTGAGAGGTTACATTGGTGCAACATGCAGAATCAAAATAGAAATACTGTGGTTTAAAGGCGGAGTGTGTATGATTTCCGGTGTAATCGTAGACATATATTGTGTTTCATAGAGCAAGTCGAATGAAAGTTCTGGGAGAACTTTCTGCCAGTTCTGGGAGGCAGTCCTAAGTATTAAGGGATGCTCAGATGTTTAGAACAGAACAGAACAGAACAGAACAGAACAGAATAGAATAGAATAGAATAGAATAGAATAGAATAGAATAGAATAACAGAGTTGGAAGGGACCTTGAAGGTCCTCACGTCCAACCCCCTGCTTAGACAGGAAACCCTACACCACTTCAGACAAATTGTTATCCAATCTCTTCTTTAAAACGTCCAGTGTTGGAGCATTTACAACTTCTGGAGGCAAGTTGTTCCACTGATTAATTGTTCTAACTATCAGGAAATTCTAAGTTGCTTCTCTCCTTGATTAGTTTCCACCCATTGCTTCTTGTTCTGCCTTCAGGTGCTTTGAAGAATAGGTTTACCCCCTCTTCTTTGTGGCAGCCCCTGAGATATTGGAACACTGCTATCATCTCTCCCCTAGTCCTTCTTTTCATCAGACTAGACATAACCAGTTTAGAAAGACACTTTAGGCATCTGCAATGCTTAAGATCCCCCCTTGCCTCTTAGAACTCCTAAATAAGAGGCTCTGATGTTGACTCCCATCCCGCTGGGATAGTTTCATGGGATGGTCCAATCACACACACAAATTATTTTAAAGCTGAACCAGAACCGACTTTACATTTTTGTCCTCTTTTAAACTATCAAAATTAATGACTATCACATGACAATGAATGCTACAGGTTAAACAAGGTAAGATGCTTCCTTGTTGTCTAGTCTTAAATCTCTGACTGGCCTGTTCCAAAGACAACCTTAGAGTTAGTCATAAGAGGAAGGAAAAGAATGCCGCTTTTGCCTTCTCCTTTATTGAATCCCATCTTCCTTTGCAGCCAAATATCCAGATGTTTTACACTGTGCCAACGTCACCATCTTCAATCACAATGTTTGCCAATCGATTTATCCCAATTATTTCAGTGAAAATATGGTCTGTGCTGGCAAGATGGAGGGAGGAACAGATTCTTGCCAGGTAAAAGGAGTTGGGGTCAGTGGTGGGATTCAAAATTTTTTACTACCGGTCCTGTGGGTGTGCCTTGGTGGGCATGACATTGTTTGGTGGGTGAGGCTTGGTGGATGTGGCAGGGGAAGGAGACTATAAAATCTCCATTTCCTCCCCACTCCAGGGAAGGTTACTGCAAAATCCCCATTTCCTCCAGCCCAGCTGGGATCGGGAGGGAGAAAATAAATGAGGGTGGGGCCAGTTCTCCAAACTACTCAAAATTTCCGCTACCAGTTCTTCAGAACTGGTCCGAACCTGTTGAATACCACCTCTGGTTGGGGTCTATTTAGGCAACCAGCTTAATGGGATTTTCTCTAGTCCAGGAGGAAGAGACGAAAGTATGCCAGATAATAACTTCGGTCTCCATAGCTTGCTTCTACTCTGCCCTGATGAAGAGGCCAGTGACTGGTATAACTCTAACAATGTACTACAAAGCAGGTTACAGTCCAGAGTTTGAGTGATTTTCCAGGGGTAGGAAAAAGACTCCCCCCCCCCACTTAAAATGAGCTGGCTTTGGGAAGGAGGTAAATTTTGACTGATGGCTGGAGCAACAAGTTTAGCCATCTGTCAAAAGCCTTACAATAAAATAGGTGCTGTAAAACCATCGTCATGTGATCAGCTTGTCAGTGTTGTTGAGAAACTCATGCCCGACTTGAAGATCATTCTGCAGAGAGATGCAATCCTTGCAAAGCAGAGGTTTCTGCAAGAGCTACATTATAAAATATAATATAAACTATAATATACTTTCTTATATAAAATAAAGCATAATTGCATCTTTACAAAGCATGCTCTGGCTTTGCAGCATCATGACGCATGCACAGAAGAGGAGGAGCTCACACTATGACATGTGCTATGTTCGTAATTTACCCTCCCCACTTTGCCTTCTCAAGGGGCACTATTGCTGCAGAGTAACCTGCCTGTGGAGACATCTACGCAGGGTTGACAAGCAAGTCACTGTACCAACATTCTCATCTATAGCTTGCTTATGGCGAGGCTTCTCCTTTTTCCTCCTCTCTCAATCCAGCAACACAAAACAACATGGCAAAGATGGGCAAGGGGAGATGAGGTGGCATAGCAGTCTTCTTGTTCCCTCAAGTTTCTAACAATAACACCAGGAAATAGGTAGCCATAGCTTAAGGAGAGGTACAATGGTTTTACATTTGGGAAGGATAGAGGTTCCATTGGCTCAGTTCTTCATTCAGCCATGAAGCTTACTCTATAGGTTCGACTCTCTTGTAGCCTCATACACCTTAAGAGTTGCTGTGAAAACCTAAAGAAGAAGCAAAAGTCACCCAAGCTGCCTTGGACTCCTGGGGTGGGGAGAAAGAAGACACTTATGTTATATATTTTGTTTTGTTTTCTGGACAGGGCGATTCAGGTGGTCCCTTGGTCTGCAATGGGAAGCTGCAAGGCATTGTATCCTGGGGCCCCTACATATGTGCCCAGCCAAATAGACCAGGGGTTTATGTTAATGTCTGCAGATACACTGACTGGATCCAGGAGACTATCCAAAATAACTGACGATCACAGGACGATTCTGAACAGACGCCAAAGGGAGAAGACACTTTGCTTCCGCTTTTGGTTAAATTGGCATTGTGTTTTGTTGATGGTGCTTTTGACATGCCTCTAGTCTGGAGATACTAAAATGGATAAGGGAATCCCATATGCCACCAGGCTTGAAATGCTGGGCTTGGACAACCTGGAACTGTACTGCCTGCGGTCCGACCTAAGCACAATACACAAAATTGTCTGCTACAACATCCTACCTGTCAATGACTACTTCAGCTTCAACCACTACAATACACCGGCAAACAATAGATACAAACTCAAGGTAAGCCACTCCAAACTTGATTGCAGAAAATAAGACTTCAGCAACAGCGTGGTCAACACCTGGAATGCTCTACCCAACTCCGTGCTTACAACCTCAAACCTCACAGCTTCAACCTCAAACTGTCTACCGTGGACCTCACCCCATTCCTAAGAGGTCCGTAAAGGGGGCGTGCATAAGCGCACCAGCGTGCCTAACGTCCCTGTCCTACTGTCCCCCTTTATTTGTACTCCTTTCCTTGTTCATGTCCATGTTTATACTTATGCCTGTTATCTTGTACATGTTCGACAAACTAAATAAATAAATAAAATAAAATAAATGTCAATTAATAAAAGCCATGTTTGTGGCTTTGGGTCCAAAACTTTATTTGACTTATCCAACCCAACCCAACCCAACCCAATACCAATACTCTTTGCAACTTGAATCTTCCTCTATATATTCTAAAATATACCCTTTGGTTCACCAAGTCCTTTTTCCCCTTGCAGAAACCCTAATAAAATTGTCCTTCTCGGGTAGCCATCCAACCTTTCTTTGAACATACTCAATAAAAACATCTCTCATCTCTTTGCTTAACTGACTCCATTGTTAATTGCTTGTACCAGTAGAAACATTCAACTGGAATTTTTTCTTTTTGTAATTCATGCCCTGCATTTTTGGGTGAAAGACAACCAGTTGTGACCTTCATTTGTGTAATTCTTCAGATACTAAACAGAACAACGTGCTTCTCCATAGCTTTCTCTTCTCAGGGTTAAATCAAGTCAATGTTCTCAGTAAATCCATGTGGGACTCAGTCTTCAGTCTCCTGATCCATCCTAGCTATTCTTTTCTGGACTTCTTCCATTTTATATGATTTCTTCTAAAAAGATCGGAGAAGGGATTTGATAGTAGCAATGGCACTTAGACTTTATATTCTGCTTTGCAGTGCTTTACAGTTCTCTCTAGGTCAGTCCATTGTCCCCAACATTTTGGGTCCTCCCTTTATCCACCTCGGAAGGATGGAAGGCTGAGTCAACCTTGAGCCTGGTGAGATTCGAACTGCCAAATTGCAGGCAGACAGCAGGCAGCAGAAGTAGCCTGCAGTATTGCACTCTAACCACTGCGCCATTGTGGTTCTTAATGCTAATGGTGAAGAGTTGCTCTCCCAATGACAAAAGCTAAACTATTCTAGTAAGAATCCCAGCAAAAAGGTCCATTATCCACAGTCCACATTGGATTAGGCAAAGGTCCACTTGAAGCAATGTCTCTTTAAAGAGACAAATGGGAAAAGCTGGCCTCTCAAGCACATTCTCTAAGGCTTTACAGGAAAAAACATTTTTTGTATAAGTCTCTTCCTCGTCATCTCTCAGTTCTTGCAGGAGCAAAAAGTCCTGCTAGGCTTCTCACAATACTTTTGACTTAAGTCTTGGGGAATCTCATGCAGTTGAGCTCTTTGTCTAGAATATTAAATCATTAAACCTATTGCATTAATGACCTCCTGCCACACTGTTAAGTGTCAACACTCCAAATTATAGCTTCTGTGGACAAGATAATCTATTGTTGTAGATGACTAACAACTCCTCACTTTGCTATGAAGGAACAAGGTGTGACTAATGGGGCTTCAACAGGCATACAGAGATTGTACGCAATGCTCCAGCACCACGGATGTAAATTTTAGCACCCATGTTGGTTTAACAAGCTTCAGGATAAATCCAGCACAGATAGGTGGTTTCCATGGTTGTCAACATCAGATTAGACCAGCCTTCTCCAACTGCTTGCCTTTCAACTGATGAACTCCATCACCTCCAGCCAAAAGTGAGCTGTTGTGAATAACTGGGAAAGACTAAATGTTTATGTTACTTGGCAGAAGGCCCATGATGCATCTAGACAAAGCATTAAACAGCAGTGATATCACAGTGTCAATAATGGCATGTATTGTCAAATTGGGTGTGTCTAGTTCAGAGGTGGGTTTCAAAAAATTTTAGAACCTCTTCTGTAGGTGTGGCCTGCTTTGCAGGCGTGGCTTACCGACCATGTGACCGGGTGGGGGTGGATTGCCGGCCATGTGACTGGGTGGGCATGGCCAACTTGTAAAATGTGGTGAAACTCTCTTAACAATGCTCTTGCTTAGCAACCAAAATGTTGGCTCAGAAACTCTGGCATTTGAAGCATGCAAGTCTTAAAGCTGTCAAGTTACAAGACCCTTGTACCCCTAACCCTTTGGAAAAAAACCCAGGGGTGTTCAAACTTGACAGCTTTAAGACTTGTAGACTTCAACTCCCAGAATTCCTCCTCTCGCTCTTCATCTTGATGATGTGTGGACGGGCGGGGGGAGGGATCTGGAACCGGTTCTAAATGGCACTGTAGATTTGTGGAACCTCTTCTATAGATGAGGTTAGAACTGGCAGGAACCCAGCCCTGGTGCACAGCTTGAAAACATGCCTAAATAGGACGGCCTAGAGCCAGGGCAGGCAGCCAGACTCATCCACGATTTTCATGACCGTTTCGGGTGAACCAGTCCGAACCGGCTGAATACAACCTATTCAGTGGTGGATTGCAGGCGGTACGCCCCGTTACATGCGCCTGCCGGAAGCAGCAGCCACCGTACCGGAACAGTGCCACCCGCCCTCATTCCTTACCTGTATTTGAAGGTAACGGGGCCATTTGTGCATACTGTGCCTGTGCAATGCTCCGCTGAGCAGCTGGGGCGTCGCAGGCAGTGGGTGCGCATATGGGTGCAGCGCACATGCCCATGGTGCATGCCCAGCTCCCGCTGCAGCGTACCAGTTGCAATGAGAGCCCAAACCCACCACTGCACCTCTGGCATAAATGATTTATTGCAATCTGTACACAAGAGCTCAGTCAACTAATAGTCAGCACTAAATAGGCATTAGATAAGGGTCGAACAAATTCAAGGGTCTCTTGTGGCAATGAAAGGATTCTAAATTGATGACACATTTTACTCTGCCCTCCAAGCCTTCCTGCTCTTCTCCTACACAATTCTAATTAAAAGCCACCAGTTACATTGGTTGCAATCTTTTGTTGAACCTCCATGCATTTTTTTGAAGCTGAACCTCTGCCATCAGAAGGAAGTATTTGAAATAATTATGGGATGGCAATCATGCCCCATAAATTTAATTAGAAGTTTTTATGAGTACTTTTCATAGACGAGGGTGGCATATGTATTTTTGTTTCTTAATTAAGCCCTAAACCAAAAAGTAAACATGTTTCAGATAAACAACAATGAGACAACTAAGTCAGAGCAAATTCAGAGCCTGAGAGAGATTCAGAAGCTGACTGGGAGAACATAGGTTATTAGTAATAACTTGGTTATCTGGAAAATGAGTAGACAATTAGTTGGTTCACAAAGAGGCAGTTAATTTTAAAAAAATCTGCCTCAATAAACAGAGAAATTGAATCCAAAAATGAAAGCAATTTGGCTGCTGAGATTTCTGTAATTTATTCAATTCCCTTCAATAAATCTTCTCCAAGAAAACTTTGGGAGAATATTGCTATCAACTGAAATCAACAGAACTTCATGTGAAAATATGTTGGGGCAGATTATGGGTTTCCTTGTAAGGTATATGTCTAAGGATTGTTTTTGAGGAAATCTAGTAATGGAAATTTCTGCTGGGGGAGGGGATGAAATTTGGCTTTAAATTCCTCTTGGCATATCTGTAAATTTTGCTATGGGTGTGATACTTGGAGAACATTGTACAGCTAAGGTTAGCCCAAGATTTATGACTACATCACTGAGTGTGCTTAATAGTTACCAGAATTGGGCTGCTAAACTCTGGCCCACCACTAAGTGGCAGTGGAGTTTCCACCGACTCTTTGCTGCCATCATGTGACTGACGAGTCAAGGGCAGCCCAGGATAAATAGTCCTTATTTGACTCCTTTATATATCTTTTTTTTCTCCTTGTTTTCAGCATCTTCTATAATCTATTTGACTGTTGGAGAACATAGCCTGAAGCATTTTGAACGAACTGAACAGCTGAGGATTGCAATTAAAACAATCTACAAACAGGAATGAGATCATGTTAGCTACACACTCTTGGATCCAGTGCACACCGAACAGGTTACCTGTGTCCACATTAGTCAAATAGATGTTTGATTTCCTATGGTGCCATGCTTTTCATCAGGAACTTTTCACTTCTCTTACTTATATATCTTCCTGCTTTCTTTTTTTTTTCATTTAAATCTTTCGCACAGGTAGTTCTTGACTTACAACAGTTCATTTAGTGACTGTTCAAAGTTACAACACCACTGGAAAAAAGTGACTTAGGACCATTTTTCACACTTAGGAACCATTGCAGCATCCCCATGGTCATATGATCAAAATCTGAAGGTTTGGCAACTGGTACATATTTATGATGGTTGCAAAGTCCCAGGACTATGTAATTAATCACCTTGTGTGAACTTCTAGCAAGCAAAGCCAATGGGGAAGCCAGCTTCACTTAACAAGATTGTTACTAAGATCTTGTTACAAGATCTTGTTGTTAAGTAAACAAAGGATTCACTTAACAACTCTGGCAAGAAAAATTTGCAAAATGGGACAAAACTCACTTGACAAATGTATCGCTTAACGACAGCAATTTTGGGCTCAATTGTAGTCTTTACTCAAGGTCTACCTGTGTACTTTTTAACTGGAGAGATAAGTAGAAAACTTTATTTAATCCTGCAATCCAGGCCATAGCAAAAACTATTGTGCTCTTAGATCTGTTCCCAGGGCAGGGATGAGCTGCTACTGGCATTACTGCTAGTTCGGTGTGCAAAAAACTTTGCTTTGCACGCATGCGCATTTGCACCTGAAAAGCTCTGCGCATGCGCACAACATTAGAAAAGGAAAAAAAGGTTACATTTTTGCAATGAAGATTGTTCTGCGCAACGATATAACTGTTTCTGGGGCACGGCAGGCCGAGTTACTACCTATTCGTCCAAACCGGGCTGAACCAGTAGGAACCCAACTCTGTCCCAGGGTAGATTTTTTTATGTGCCAATGACAGACTCCGCAAAGTGCTTGTTTTAAATTTCCCTCAATTTATTTGATATGTAGTGACAAGCACAGTGGGAAATTTAAAATGGCTGCTTCAAGGTCCCACCACTCCTAGCAAGTAATTGGAGCCCTTAATGTAGAGCATTGTCTATCAAGAGGTGTATTTGTTTGTTTGTTTGTTTACTAGATTTGTTTGTTGCCCATCTTGCTTAAAGACAACTCTGGGCAGCTTATAACATTAAAAGCAATAAAGCTGAAGTGTTTGGTAGAGAATCCTCACATTTTCTATATGTTTGTGTTCACGACACGCAAGCCTTTTATAAAAAGACACTGATAAAAATCTACCTGAGTAGGATCACAATGACAAGCTCAGCCTAAAATTTCTAGCTTGGATATATATGTTTTATAATAATAGTTTTTATTATGTTCAATAATAATAGTTGTATTTATCTCTCCTGTATTCACACACCCTGATGATGATGATAACATCAGCAGCTTGTGTATCTCCAGATGTTTCCTTTGTTTAAGTATCAAAGGAATCCATTTTAGCATTTAAATGATTGTATCAGAGACTTGTGCACAGACAGAAATCTTTTGTAAGTAAGTAAGTAAGTAAGTTTGAATTTATTAGCCGCTCCCTTTCCAAGTAGGACTCGGGGCGGCGTACAATGGGGCATATAAAACATAGAGAATATACAAAAACACATAGGCATACATACAAAACATACATACGCATACACGGACACGGACTCGGAGGAGGTAACAATTTACATCATATAGATAGTTAAAAAACCAGCATTAAAATACCCCAATTGTAAGAACCCAATATACAATTAAAATTTAACGTTTAAAATACAATTGTATCAATCTCAGAGGACACCTGAGTGATTCAGTGCTTCAAAACAGCAGAGGATGGGTAGATTCATTGTATTCTGCATATGCATGGGCAAGGTGGCATCAGAATTAATTTCAGCCACTTTGGCACATGCCGCTCAACTATAAAATGTAGGCATGCATGCAAAATTGATGGAGCCATTTCAGGTGAAGGCACAGAGGAATTTGAGTGGATACCAAATGCTACACAACACCTGGACTTCCAGCTTCTGCAAAGAAACAGTTATTTGCATTATTCCAATTGATATTGTGTTGTATTATTTTGCAATGTATGCATAGGTCTGCACATGCTTTGATTCCTATGTTTGGCTACAATAGAGTAGAGTAGAGTAGAGTAGAGTAGAGTAGAGTAGAGTAGAGTAGAGTAGAGTAGAGCAGAGCAGAGCAGAGCAGAGCAGAGCAGAATAGAAACAAATGAACAGAGTAGAATAGAGTAGAGTATATAGGGAGTCTCCAGGGAGTCCTTCCTTCTCATTAGGTGGCCAAAGTATTTGAGTTTCATCTTCAGGATCTGGCCCTCTAAAGAGCAGTCAGGGTTGATCTCCTCTAGGACTGACCGGTTTGATCACCTTGCAGTCCAAGGGACTTGCAGGTGTCTTCTCCAGCACCAGAGTTCGAAGGCCTCCATTTTTGGCACTCAGCCTTTCTTATGGTCCAACTTTCACAGCCATGCATTGCTGTATCTACAACTGTATGTTGTAGATGACTCCTATTTTTTCTTCTTAGACTACTGGGTATTTTTGTTTACTTAAGATGGTTTATTTAAGATTTTAGAGGGCTTCAGTTGGTCAGTGTGCTATAGTAATACTAGGTGTTTCTAATAGTCTGTTATCAATAGGGATTTTGTGAACTGAAGCAGTAGGACAGCATCATCAACAACAGTCTTCCGTTGCCATTTCGTTTTGTCTCTTTTTCCACTCCTGATCTATATAATCTTAGTTGGAGGAAGGAAGTGGAACCACAGTAATACTAGTAACAAGGGAATGTTACACACCTACACATTGCTGATCTCTGTCAACAATGCCTCAGTTTGCAATCCTAAATGCCACACACAATTTTTGACCTCACTGGGACCCATGCTCAACTTCTGGAGAACAATGCAGAAAAAGGTTGCTTGCTTTAATTCAACACTCTGTCAAGCAGCACTGAAATGAGAAGCATGTCCAGGATTGTGAAAACCAGTGATTAATTAAATAAACAAATATTTTTTTAAAAAAAATGTTTTCTACAATGAAAGTTCTCCGTTGATATGACAGCCAATTGTTAAAAGTGAATTTAATGAGCCATCATCTCTTTTTATATAAACTGATAGTTCTTCAGTCATTATGCCCCAACACTGGAAGTCTTTAAGAAGATGTTGGATAGCCATCTGTCTGAAACGGTATAGGGTTTCCTGCCTAGGCAGGGGGTTGGACTAGAAGACCTCCAAGGTCCCTTCCAACTCTACTATTGTATTATTATTGTATTATCAAGCTTGACTTCTTTGAGTCAACTTCAATGGTTGGTTCAGAGTTGCTCCCAGTTTGGCCCGGATTGGGCAAACTGGTAGTGGCGGCAGCAGGAGGATCCGCCCACCCATCTGGACATGAGCAAACCAGTAGCGCCGGGATTTGCAACCCACCTCTGGGTTGGTTACTTCACAGATCTACCAACAGCATCTACAAATAGTAAAGAATATTTGTAACTCAGAGTTGAACTGTGGAATCCTTGGTACTTTCTGAGCTTGATTGTTTTCTTGCAAATGTTTTATTACCCAGCTAGGTAACATCTTCAGTACTGTACAGTTCAGTGCAGCACTGATGATGTTATCTACTGGGGCAATGAAATGTCTGCAAGAAAACAATCAAGCTTGATATGTGTGCATATACTTTTCTTAGCAACATTGTGGAGATATTTTGTCATTTTATTTTAGGATTACTTTTTTTCAACTTCTCACTTCTAGCCTAGGGCCACAGAAATTCCTGGTGATGTTCCGTCCAAAAATAACTATGACTAATTATGTTTAGTTTTTGTTCAAGATCAACAAAATTGGCCTTTTTGATGTATTATATAATGAGGAGGGAGGAGAGCCAAGAGTTCAAGAATAATTTAAGAAGCGTCAAGGGAGATGGAGCTGTTTTATATTAATCTGAAAAGTCGGATGACATAGGAAAGATGCCATTGTAACACTGTCATCTTGCCGATGTATTCTCACATGAGCTGAGCAGAGAGAAAAATGATAAATATTTGAGGAACTTGATTGAGTTGAATGAGTACAACTACATAGTTTCCTGGGGGGTGGCTGGGGTTGGGCGCAAGAGTGCTTGGAAATCAAGGCATGAGGATTCTGGAGGGGAAAAAACCAAGGGCAAAGATGAAATGCAAATATAAATATGCATCCATGGAGAATCAAAATAGGATGTGTGTGTTCTTTTCCAGTTGTTTTATACCACTCCTGCCGAGAACTCCAGATTTGAGGAACTTTGACCGTTCTGAACCAAGTTTTGGATGGCATCTTTATTTCCATGGAGGATTAGGGTGTCTATGGCAGTGGTCGGCAACCTTAAACACTCAAAGAGCCACAAAGGTCCTAACCGGAAGTTCAATTCTAGAGCTGACCGGAAGTCCGGTTTTCCCACCATAGAGTCTCTTCCTAGCACGGCATCCTTTTTCCTCTACCTGTCCTAACCAAAAGCGCTATCAATTGTGGAGCTGAACAGAAAACCTGTCCCTTGCCATAGAGTCTCCTCCTGCCGTGCCCTGCCCCCCCCCAACCAGAAGCTCCTCTCTAAATTATGGTGCCAACTAGCGACAGAGAGTCACAGCAGAGGAATGAAAGAGCCACAAGCAGCTCCAGAGTCCCAGGTTGCTGACTCCTGGTCCATGGAGACTCTCAGTCATCCAGGTCATAACTATCTCAAAAGGTACTCTCTCAAAAGGCAACTGTACTGGTTTTTTTTTTTCTGGAGGAAGAAAAAAATGTTTAGCTTCTCAGCCAAAAATTTTCATTAGTAGTGACTGGATGGCGGGTGGGTGGAAAAATCGTTTCTGACAGTTATGACCATGTGGGAAGCCACCTCCCCTCCTAGAAGAATGAAATATTTTGAGGAATCATTTTTTAAAAAGGCAGGATAAAATATTTCCCCTAAAAGAGAAGTAAACAAATCTTAAGGGAGACAGAAACTCATAGCCCCAGCTCCCTGCCCCCAAGCAGATACTGAGCTGGGGCAGCTTTTAGAAATGCAGATTTGATCATCCATTACTCCCTGCAGCAAAGTCTAAACCAAGGCAGAGTGATAGGACTAGCCCTCACTCAAGATCCAAACCAGGACAAAGCCATTAAGCCATAATAGGAATTGCCCAACACCCTTTCAGAAAACAGACAAACAGAGTTGGAAGGGACCTTGGAAGTCTTCTAGTCCATCCCCCTGCTTAGGCTCTTTCATTGCATCATCTCACAGCAGACCAAATTTCAACCAAACTTAGCTCAGACAACCTATAGAGCCAGCTATGACCCCTACATAACCCCTACAACAGTCGACAGAATACATGTTCTTGCACAGGAACAGGAAGCTCAAGTGCAAAGCCCAAGAGAAGGTATATAAAAAAAAACCCCACTCTCCGCTCCATGAGGTCAGAACCCATGTGGTTCTGCTTCATCGTTAAACCATCTTTCCAATCAGCCTCCAAGTTTCCAGTGTCTTTCCTCCAACTTGGAACTGAACCAGGAGGATTTTTCTTCCAACAACCGGATGGAAAGATTGCATTTCTTGTTGAGGCACAGATAAACCCACAAGTGACCTCAACGGCTCTCAGAGAGAGTGCTAATGATCAGATGGCTGCAAAGAAATACAATCCTTCCATCCCACCGACCATCCAATCACAACTGACTTCTTCCTCAAAAAAAATTAAATAAATAAAAACCAGTCAAGTTGCCTTTTGGAAAAAAACATATTTGAGTCGCAACCGAGTGTTTTGCTATGGAAGAAAACCTTGCAACATCACACAGGAAGGATTTCAAAACAGAGATGTGCCTCCTAAAATATGTAATCTAACACCTAATCCAGATGAAGACTATACTGTTATATTCTGGGCTGTAGTGCTTTGCTTTTTTTTTTGACAACAGTCTTGGAAATGGTTGGCAAAATATTATCACATGTTGCTTTCAGTTCTATAGCACATACCGTACCAATGAATGGTAAAGGAACACACTTATATATTAGAGTTATTTAGTACTTGCATAAATCTTATCTAAATATGTAAACTGGAATGTGTGTGTTTCCTACATAGTCTACAGCATATATTTATATATGGTTAGCATAGACACACAAATGCATGCACAGATATGTTATGGGACACTCCTAATGGTTTTCCTATGAAAGCATCTTGGCTAATGTTAACAGATAATGAGTCACCATCATGTTTTTAGGGCAGGAAATTATCTCCTATTTTGCATTACTTGTGCTCCTCAGAAGTATAGCAAAAGAAAAGTAGGTAAGACTGCCACCTAAATCCCATTTCATTTCATGGAGTTTATTTCCCTACAGAAGGCATAGATTCCACTGTAAGAAAATGCTCAATATTAGAAGCTTTTAAACAATGGATAATTAAACAGCCTGGGTAGGAATAATTTCCTTCCCTCCAGGCTAGCCATACCCAACAGTTCCAACTGTTCTTCATACGTTTTTTCCTCCCTGGTCTTATTATTTGCAGGAATACTGTCTGCTAGAAATTCACATTCTTACATCTCATAATGCAGGGGTGTCAAACTCGGTTTCATTGAGGGCCGCATCAGGGTTGTGTTTGACCTCGGGAGGCTGGTGGGGCGTGGCCAGGGTAGGCGTGGCCAGCTCAACGTCATCCATATCAGGGGCGACCTGAGTGCTTTGCCAGCGAAGACGGGCTCCTGTTTCTCCGTTTTCGGCTGCAACGGCCTCCTGCAACCCCCTGCCAGCAAAAACGGAGCTCTAGAGGGCTGCTCGTGACCCTCCCGAGCTCCATTTTCACTGGCAGAGGCACCATGAGCCGGTCCTTCGCTGTTTCCAGGGTGACCCCATGGGCCAGATCTAAGCAACCCATGGGCCAGATCTGGCCCCTGGGCCTTGAGTTTGACACCCCTGTCCTAAGGCTGCTAAATTTCTTAGATTAGTCAATCAAATATAACTGAATTATAAGATCCTCGAAGAACACCTCTCCCCTAGTAATCTTTTACTCCTTGTATGGGGAAGAAAAGCCATCGTCATCCAGATGTTCTTATATTCCAATTTCAGGTGTGAGCCATGCTCACTGCAGTGTCTATGCTCAGAGAATGGCATTCTTCTGTGGTCTAGAAATATCATAAAACAAAATTGGTGTTTTTTAAAAAAAATCTCCATCTCTATTGCAACAAGCAAAGCTTGCAATGCTCGTCATGCATGGAAGCTAAGTCCTATTCCCTGCCCATTTTATCTGAATATATTGCTGTTACAGATTCCCATTCGAAGCTAATAATTCTACTTGTGTTTCGAATGTAATCCCTGAATCAAGACAAGTAAAGGACAATACATGTGTCCGACATGAAATAGAGGGTTTGGATCTTGCTTTCTGATAAAGAATCAACCTTTCTTTGTCCTTGGAGCTGAACAGCTGGCATTTCAGGTTCTCCAGGAGTTGCGTTTTCTTTAAATCCAAATATTGGCCATCTAGTTTCCCCATTTCTCTACCACTGATACCCAAATCATGCATTGACATTATCAGAGAAAAGTACACTCGGTGATGTGGTGGGAAGCTTATTACATTTTCTCCATTATATTCTAGGGAGATCCTCATGTTTCTTCAAGAGAAGATAACATGAAGAGGCGGAGGGTGGACCCAGGAGCTGGTAGGTTGGCCCATTCAGATTTTAATATGAGTTTCTTGCTGGAAAAGAGATTGGATGATATGCAACCACTACTTTTGAGTCACAGTGGATGCCCTGTGATACATCATTCAGGGACTCACATCCAGGACATCCTCCTTCTCCGGCATTTAAATGTTAACTCCTCCATTAATTACTCACTGTTCTCTTTTAGACAGCAGTGTCAAGATTGTCTTCCATCTGAAGCTTTGTCAAGAACCCCAGGTGAGTGAGAATCAATTCACAATTTCACTTCGGATATTTGACTAGAAGTCTCAAATTGGGACAAGAGATCATGCTACTGTATTTACCGTAATCTTTTGGAATGGGCTAGTTTGGATGGCATCACAGCGCATATCGATATTGTACCCCTTCGTGGAAAGTTATCAAATTTTTAAAAATGGTGTAGAATTTGCAACTTCCTTTCCTAATAAATTGTCTTCATGGGGGAGACGGAAGGTTGCTAAAGAAATTTGTTATCAAGAGGTTTAAACTAAATTGTATAAACACTGGAAGTCTTTAAGAAGATGTTGGATAGCTATTTGTCTGAAACGGTATAGGGTTTCCTGCCTAGGCAGGGGGTTGGACTAGAAGACCTCCAAGGTCCCTTCCAACTCTACTATTGTATTGTATTATTGTATTGTATTGTATTGTTTTTGTAAAAAGTTGTTGTTTTTTTACATTTCTGGGATCTATGGAAGTAGGACTAGGGGAGATATGATAGCAGTGTTCCAATATCTCAGGAGCTGCTACAAAGAAGAGGGAGTCAAGCTATTCTCCAAAGCACCTGAGGGCAGGACAAGAAGCAATGAGTGGAAACTAATCAAGGAGAGAAGCAACTTAGAACTTAGGAGAAATTTCCTGACAGTTAGAACAATTAATCAGTGGAACAACTTGCCTGCAGAAGTTGTGAATGCTCCAACACTGGAAGTTTTTAAGAAGATTTTAAATAACCATTTGTCTGAAATGGCATAGGGTTTCCTGCCTAGGCAGCGGGTAGGACTAGAAGACCTCCAAGGTCCCTTCCAACTCTGTTATTCTGTTATGGCCGGATCATGGATCAGAAGCATGCAAAAGAAAGAGAAGTTATAACATGATTTCAAAACTTTGGTGCTCTTGGATAAATATGTGAGACCCACCCCCTTTTCCCTTCTCCCCCTACCCTTTTAGATCATGCCAGATTTTAATCATCTCATGAAACATAAATTATATGGGACACAAAATGAAAAAAAAGTATCTTTGAGATTTGAGCATTATTCAACGTACTATACGTCTGGCTCTGGATAACATGCAGAGTAGTTTGCAAATATATATTTTAACTGGGTGTACAAACACCAGTTGAAATGTGTGTCTTACTTAAATGGCTGAAAAGGAAGCTATAAACCCATTGTCTAAACTGGAAGGCCTGTGGAATCCTATTACTAGAAAGAGTTATTTAGGTAATTGAGTCTAATCCTTTGCTCAGACCAGCAATAAAGGGACTGCCTAGCATTTTTATTGGGATTATTTATGACTGGTTATTGAATTCTTTATGTGCAAAAACTCATCTCTCTCTCTCTCTCTCTCTCTCTCTCTCTCTCTCTCTCTCTCTCTCTCTCTCTCTCTCTCTCTCTCTCATTCTTATTGGAACAGGGTTTCTTATCAACTGTGCATTATGCATTATGGATAATAATTATAAGAGAACTTAAATGTGTAAGGACTTTTTCTGCTTTGCTACAGGAATCTTCTCTCAAATACAAGTGATCTTTTACCCCTTATCAGATTGCATCTAAAGGTTGGAGGTAGAGGTGAGTGAGAAACCACACACACACACACACACAAATGTATAATTTGTTTAGTCGAAAAATGTGGGGAAGTGTTGAGATTAATAGATACAATAGCCAAACATTCAGTTGTGTGGGTTCATCATTTCCTTCCCTCTATATTAACTAAATATATATCAGAGAAGTATAGCACTGTGCAAGAATACCAAATTCAATTTACCAAATATTGAAATGTTAAAAAATTATTATGATTCTTTCAAAAGGGGTTTTCTCTTCCAGTACAAAAAAATTATTTATATTTTGTTGGAAGTGAAATTTGTTTTAGTTAGTATTCAGATTTTCACATACCTGTTTATTTCATCAATTTATATCCCCCCACTCATCTCAGATTATTTGATTCCAGTAATAACGTGTCTCAAAAGAAAAGTTGGAGAGAGAAACAGCTAAAACACAGCGGTAGGCTAACTACTTTTTCCCCTTTCCAAATTATGGAACATTGTTCTAGCACTAATCCCATAATGCGTCCGTCATACAATACTTTGAATTAGTGGTGAAATTCAATTTTTTTTACTACCGGTTCGGTGGGCATGACTTGGTGGGCATGGCAGGGGAAGGATACTACAAAATCTTCATTCCCTCCCCTCTCTGGGACAAGCCAGAAGTGGTATTTGCTGGTTTTGTTTATTGGATTTATATGCCGCCCTTTTCCTAAAGGACTCAGGGCAGCGTACAACATTTTGGTTCTCCAAACTACTCAAAATTTCCGCTACCGGTTCTCCAGAACCTTTCAGAACCTGCTGAATTTAACCCCTGCTTTGAATGCTAAATGTTGTACTATTATTATGCTTTCTTTTATGTGCCTCATGTTCAAAAGCGACTAAGAATCAAAATATAAATCAGCCTCCTCCTTCATTTTCTCCTCATTTCTATTATTTTATTATGACCGCAGACAATGAGAATTCACTGTCACTGCTGTGAGAGAGGTGGCCATATAAATAATTTAAATAAATAAATAATCTGAGTAAAATTTCCAACCTTCCCTGACCGATTAAATCTATCTATGTCTCACCCACAGGAAGTGTTTGCCAATGTTTCATAGCAGGACAGAACTAGTGATAATGCATTATGGATAATAATTATAGGAGAACTGTTTACATACACCGTTACCGAGGTTAATGTTGCTTGGCCTCATTACTGCCACAGAGGAGGCCAGTAATCATGATTTAATCTTGTAGATATCCATGCATTTGTTCTTTGCAGATCTCTTGCCCTGCAGCCAATTGTCCCAAGACATTTGGGTTCCAGTTGACCTCACAAAACCTAGGATGAAACAATTATTTTGGGGGTTATTTCTGGTGAGCTCAACAGGTAAGGAAATTAACTCCAGGTAACCAACCTTTTCTTATTTGTAAGCTTTATTAGGTTCTTTGCTATCAATACCAGGAGGTAAGTAGAGGGGGAGGAGACATAGTGCAATATTCCAGTTTTGCTGGAGGAAGCCCTTCTAAGACCTCTTAGAACAGGGGTGTCCAAACTTGGAAACTTTAAGACTTGTGGACTTCAACTCCCAGAATTCCATGCTGGGTGGGGAATTCTGGGAGTTGAAGTCCACAAGTCTTAAAGTTCCCAAGTTTGGACACCCCTGTCTTAGAAGAACAATTGCAAACAATGTAATGGAATGTAGAGGGACTTCATGCTCAGGTTGGTTTTAGAAAATATCAAGTGGAGATGTCCAAGCAATGAGCTAGGTTCTTGCAAATGATGCTCTGATGACCATCTTTTCCTTTGGTGTGCTTTTATCTCAAGTCTTGGCACAGGAAAGCACTGGTGAGAGAATCATAGGCGGATATGATTGCAAACCAAATTCCCGTCCCTTCCAGGCAGCCATTGTAACAGGAGGTAAAGGCAACTGGAGGATTTATTGTGGAGGAAGCTTGGTGCACCCGTGTTGGGTGCTGACAGCAGCCCATTGTAGATCCAAACAAAGGTAAGCTCAAAAAGAAATTATCATGAAGCTGCAGGGAGGAATGGTAAGCATATTTATCATAGGGTAAGAGCCTTGCCTCGTGAGCTAGTTGATATAGTGGTTAAGGTGCTAAGGACGGGGAGACCCGGGGAGTGACGTTCTCTCTTGGGCATGGAAGCCAGATGGGAAATCATGAGACAGACAGTCCTGCTTTCTTAGTCCAAATCAGCATCAAGGTGACAATAGGAGAGAGAATGGCCAAGCTGAGGGAGGAGTCAAGTGGGAAATTAGTCTGTAATCCTTACATAGGCATAAGAGGCCTGGCCCAATTGAATGCCATTGGACCTTGTCTAGTCTGGCCCAGGTGCAAACTGCCAATCTGGGAAGATTCCTGTGAAATAGGCATTGGGCAATGAAGTAGCTAATTAAACTCTTCACATTGTTTATGCCTGACACTGAGACTTAAAAACAAAAAACTCTCATCGTATCGCCCATTTATGGTTTTGTTGTGTGGAACCAGGCAAGTGCAGTGCAAAAACAAGCCGACTGCTACCAGTCAAGACAAATGTTAAGAAAAGGAACAAGAATCTTGCTCTTTCCCAGGGAGCACAACAAGAAACAGCCCTCAAAGTCCACATCGATCCCCCCGCACTCCCAGGATTTCACAATCAACCCCAAATGAAGAGGCTCAATATAAGCATTTTAAGAACTGTCTACTGTCTTTTATGATCTATTCAGCCTAAAATATCAGTACAATAAGAGCCATGGTGGCGCAGTGGTTAGAGTGCAGTACTGCAGGCAACTTCTGCTGTCTGCCAGCTGCCTGCAATTTGGCAGTTCGATCCTGACCAGATAGCAACTCGAGAGCAGGGGTATGTGACTGATGACACACCAAGCTCAAGGTTGACTCAGCCTTCCATCCTTCTGAGGTGGGCAAAATGAGGACCCAGATTGTTGGGGGCAATAGGCTGATTCTATAAACCACTTAGAGAAAGCTGGAAAGCACTGTGAAGTGGTATATAAATCTAAGTGCTATTGCTATAATCCACCAGAGCCAATTTGATGTAGTAGTTAAGGTCCTGGCCTAGAAACTAGAAACAGGAGACGGGGAGTTCCAGTTCCATCTTAGGCCTGAAAGCAGACTGGATGAATTCAGGCCAATCAATCTTTCTCCGCCCAACTCACCTCTAAAATTGTTGTTGTGGGGAAAATAGGTAGGAGGAAGGAGTATTATGTATGCTCGCTATCTTAAGTTACCCATAAAGTAATAAAGAGAGGATAGAAATCTAATAGGTAATAATTTCTAGTTTCTATAGCAGGGGTGTCCAAACTTGGGAACTTTAAGACTTGTGGACTTCAACTCCCAGAATTCCCCAGCCAGCATGGGGAATTCTGGGAGTTGAAGTCCACAAGTCTTAAAGTTCCCAAGTTTGGACACCCCTGTTCTATAGGGTGGTGTTACTCAGCCTCGTTCATGATTTCCTTGTGACCCGTTCTATTCTGTTTCGTTTCGTACAGGGTGAAAGTGTGTTTAGGAAAGCATAATCTGAAAAAGGTTGAACCCACGGAGCAGTGCATGGATATTGCTGAAGCTATCCCACACCCAGGTTACAGTAAAAAGAAAATGGACAAGGATTACATGCTTGTTCGGCTTAAACCCTGTGCCAAAATAACCAAAGCAGTTAATGTCACGCGGCTGCCTACCAGTTGCCCAAATGATGGGAAACGATGTACTGTTTCAGGCTGGGGCACGATCAAATCACCTCAAAGTAAGGGGGCAAAAAGGGATGGGCAATTGTTGTTTTCCTTTTGTCATCATTCATGCAAATATGGCCATGGCAATTTCTTACTGCTGTTTAATGTCCCACTGCTAAATTCTGTTTGTCTTATTGTACTACTAGCTGATCACTCGGCATTGCCCAGGTATTTATTTATAGGGGGAAAATGTCTGGACCAAATGTAATTTCTAAAGTCAGATTTCCCCCCCTTACCATTACCATGGCAACTCCACTGCACTGTACAAACCATCTTACTGCAGTATAGTAGAAGCCATTTTAAGGCACAACAGCCTGTATCTTAACAGAACACATACCCTGAGGGGTGTTAAGGGTGTCTTACCCCAACAGTATTTTTCCAGTATTATATATATATATATATATATATATATATATATATATATATATATATATATATATATATATATATATATATATATATATATATATATATATATATATATATATATATATATATATATATATATATATATATATATATAATTTCCAGTATTTTCTATATCTATCTATCTCTGTATCTGTATCTGTATCTATATCTATATCTATATCTATATCTATATCTATATCTATATCTATATCATCTATATCTATATCTATATCTATATCTATATCATCTATATCATCTATATCTATATCTATATCTATATCATCTATATCTATATCATCTATATCTATATCTATATCTATATCTATTTCTATATCTATCTGTCTGTCTATCTATCTATCTATCTATCTATCTATCTATCTATCTATCTATCTGATAAGTGCTGAGACAGACATTTATGAAATGCCTGTGTACTTCTAAAAAGGATGACCTTAAAAGAAAGGAGAAACTTAGGTAGGGTAGGATTAGGGGTTAGGGATGGGGTTGTGGGTTAGAGTTAAGGCTAGGGCTAGAATTAGGGTTGGGGTTTGGATTGTAGTTAGAAGGCCCTTGGAGTATAATTCATAAAAACTAGAAACACTCAAGGGTCTGGTCTAACTTGAAGTAGAAGTGCAACATTGGAGCCATATGTGAGAAGACAAAGTATAAATTCAGTTTCGAAGTCTCAATCTTTAGTTTCCAGTCTGTATATGAATGGAAACCTAAGAACTGGCTCAACCAAACCATTAGACAATTTAGTCAACATTCCCCAACTTCATGTTCTCCAGAACTGTTAGGGTTCTGCCTCCTATAATTCACAGTCAACGTGATCAAATTTCTGATGTCTGTTCAGACATTCTTGGTTTCTTATAACATACCATAATTGGCTCAAGTTCTGCTTGTTGGGTGAAATCTGGCAATCTGTCCCAATTAGAAGGACCAAAGGTGGAATTTGAATGAACGTCTCTTTCAGGAACATCTAAAAAGCCACAGATATGCCTGATGTTCATGCACCACTTTCTTTCTTTTGGTTTTTGCTACTATTGTCCAATTGGTATGTCTTGCAGACAAACTTCCGGCCAAGATGCAGTGTGCAAATGTCAGCACTGTTCCATACAATCAGTGCAATAAAGCGTATAATGGTAGGATCACTTCACACATGTTGTGTGCCGGAGTACCTCAAGGAGGCATTGACTCTTGCCAGGTAAGGTGAGAGCTGGTGGCAGTTTCAGCCCTGTGGTGTACAGGCTTTTAAGAACATGTGAAAGTTACCGTATAAGACGCACCTTTTTCCCTCAAAAGAGAGGCTGAAAATCAGGGTGCACCTTATACACTGAATATACATTTTCTGCCTTCTGAAACCCCGCCCTCTTCCCCAAAATGGCCGTGTATAGCCTTTAGGAGGCTTACAGTGTGCTCCTGGGGGCTGGGGAGGGCAGAACGAAGCGAAAAACAGGCCATTTTTGCTCAATTTTGTCCCCCCAGCCCCCAGGAGCACTCTATAATCCTTCTAAAGGCTATGCATGTCCTTTTTTTGACAAAAAAATGAGCTCGTTTTCACAAAAAAATGGGTCATTTTTTGCTCATTTTTGAGGGGCCCCACCCCACAGGAGCACTCCACAAGCCTCCTAAAGGCTATTCACGCCCTTTTTTTTAAAAAAACAGGTCTGTTTTTGTGAAAAACGGGCCATTTTTGGGAGGTCTGCAGAGTGCAAAAACTTATTTTTTATTTGCCTCTTCAAAATCTTGGTCATCTTATAGTCTGAAAAATACAGTATATTTTTATTTTATCGACCAAGACATAAAGGGTAAAATTGCCATTCAACACAAAAGTAGTTTGTCGCAAAAGCGACTGCCTGCAAGGAGTCCTAGATAAGGGGTGAAAGTCAAAAGGGGAAGAAGTATGCTCCGTCCCACGTTTGGGTAGACCAGGTGCCCTGATAAAAAAACACTTTATGTGAGAGTTATAGTTATAATGACTAGAGACATGTACAGCTAGTCCTTGACGTATGACCATAATTGGGATTAGAACTTCCATTGCTAAGCAAGGCAGTTAAGTCAGTCGTGCCTTTTTTGCCACGGTTTTGAGCAAACCGTTGTAGTTGTTAAGGGAATCGTACCATTCTTAATTCAAATCTGGCTTCATCCATTGTCTTTGCTTGTTGAAAGCCAGCTGGGAAGGTCACAAGTGATGATCCCAAGGGTAACTCCAGAATGCTGCAACTGTCATAAATACATGCTGGTTGCCAAGCACTCAATTTTTGATCACTGTAAGTGCTGGTAGTAAGTCACTTTTTTCAGGGCAGTTGTAACTTTGAAGAGTCACCAAATGAATGGCTGTAAGTCAAGGACTACCTATATACGGTTCCATAATGTCTAGTGGCATGTATTTCACTCTGCCAAGGGTGGGCAAATGTGCTGATGCTGGGGTCTGGAGTTAGTGGTTGGCTGGCATGATAAGATAAAAATGAATTACCGTATTTTTTGGAGTATAAGATGCACTCCCCCCCCTAAAAGAGGGTGAAAATTTGGGTGTGTCTTATACACCAAATGTAGTCCCGCCCGCCCACCAGCCCCCACCCTTTGGCCTCTGCCTCCTAGCAATTTGCCTCCTTGCATCAAACAGCAAACAGCCTGTTTCAGTTTCAGCTTCAGCACAGCACAGCACAAGCAAATTAGCACAAGCAGCTGATTGTTGTTTGGATCAGTCTCCCGACCATCAGCTATTTCAGGCTGCAGGGATTGCCATTGCCTATTGCCGCCTCCACGCCCCCTCTTTTCGGCCTCTGCGCACCCCATTTTCCACCCATTCCGATCCCCTCTGCCCAGAACAGATGGAAAGTGGGGCGTGCAGAGACCTAAAATGGGGCGCGCGGAGGCTGAAAACAGGGCGCATGGAGATGGCAACAGGCTATGGCAATCTCTGCAGCCTGAAATAGCTGATCATCAGGAGGTCAATCCAATCGACAATCAGCTGCTTGTGCTAATCAAGTTGTGCTGAAATTGAAACTGAAACAAGCTGTTTGCTGCAAGGAGACAAATTGCTGGGAGGCAGAGGCAGATTTTGTTTTTTCCTGTGCCAATCCGGCAAAACTGAAACTGAAACTGAAACAGGCTGTTTGCTGCAAGGAGGCAAATTGCTAAGAGGCAGAGGTAGATATTTTTTTATTGTTTTCCTCCCCAAAAGCTAGGTGCGACTTATACTTCAGAGTGTCTTATACTCCAAAAAATACGCTAGTTCTTTTTCTTGAAATTAAACTAGGATAGGATCAATATGGGAGTGTTAAGTGACAATTTCTGCTTTTTCCCTCCCTTGTAGGGTGACTCTGGGGGCCCACTCATCTGCAATGGGCTGCTTGAAGGTGTGGTTTCTTGGGGGAAGTTTGTGTGTGCTCAAAGAGGGAACCCAGGGGTCTACGCCAAAGTCTGCTGTGTTGTGCCATGGATTCAGAACACAATCAAGAAGTGGATACGCTCGCTCTATGAAGGATTTGAATAGAAGGAAGACCACCATTTCTGAGAAGACCTTGGGAACGAATTGGCTACCTAGCATTGCATTTTATCTCCCCACATTTCCTGGATGGGTTTAGGGTTAGAGTCTGCAACTATGAGGGACGTTTTATATATCATGGTATCTGGCCAAGGGCTCTGTATAGCTGGGTCAAGTTATTTATTGATTTAATGCAAATTTGTTATGCTATCCATTTCTTTCTTGAGGCCCCAACCCTGTCATTCTGTATTGTGAAAAGAGATGAGAAGAATTTTGTCTTGTACAGAGAGACCTCAGCTTGCAATCATTCGTTTAGTGACCGTTCAAAGCAGTGGTGGGTTCCGGATCCCCTTCCAACCAGTACGGTTAGAACAGGCCCGGCGGCATCCACATGGATGCACGCAGCGCGTGCATGCATCTTAGCGCCTCCGTGAGCCTCCACGACGCTCCAGCCGCTCAGCGGAACATTGCTCAGGCGCTGTACGCGCCATAGACTTAAAAGACTAGTAAGGAGCTCGGGCGGGCGGGTGGGCCCTCCAGAGCACCGTACTGGAATGGTATCCAGTGCTCCGGGCAGGTTTCAGTTACCTGATCAGGGTGTAATAAATCAGAGTGATAATAACCTTCTAGAGCAGGGGTGTCCAAACTTGGAAACTTTAAGACTTGTGGACTTCAACTCCCAGAATTCCCCAGGCAGCTCTGCTGGGAGTTGAAGTCCACAAGTCTTAAAGTTGCCAAGTTTGGACACCCCTGTTCTAGAGCCATCTCTGTGCTGCATCAAGTATTCCATTGGAATGAAGTATGATTGATACACCATAACACGTCTACCATGGTTACTAACCTTCATTTGGATTCCTAAAAAAACAGAATGAGGAGGAACAGAGACTATCGCCCAACTATCAGATGCACACATCCCAGAATTTGACATGTTCAATTCAATCGTTATGGGCAAGTGTTCTCAACCATGGCAACTTTAAGTTAGGTCAGCGGTCAGCAATCTGAGGCTCTGGGGCTGCATGTGGCTCTTTCACCCCTCTGCTGTGGCTCCGTCACGCAAAATATGCATCACAACCGCCAATGTGCAACACCTGCCCGCGCGTGATTTATTGAGCTTTTCGACTCCCAGTAAGTCAACCATGGATAAATCCAAGAAAAGAAACGTTTCAGAAGAAAACAGAATGTTCAATTCAACTACATATGCTGTTTTTTCGGGCGCTCAGGAAATAGTCAGGCACAGGAAGGGTTTTGTAGCTCCCGGTGTTTTCTTTTCTGTGGGAAACGGGTCCAAACGGCTCTTTCACAGATGCAAGTTGAACAGTGAACTTAAGAGAGATGTACATGGGCACATTAACTTGTTACAGGAATGAAATGCTACCCGAACTGGTAGTAAAAAAAAGGCTAGAAATTACGCGGCACACCTGATTGTTGGAACTTTTAAAAAACCTTTTTAAAGCATTTTTTTACTACTGGTTCGCCTGAAGCGAACCAGTAGTAAAGAGCGTTTCACCCCCTGACTTGTTGTATACCTGAGCCCACAAAATAGGAAACAAAGTCTGATGTTCATTACTGTGGCAAAAGATACTGCTGCTTCTGTATAACGCTAAATAAATAATAAAAATATAAGTATCCAGAGAAGGCAATTCCTATTGTAGTTGGTGTATGCAGGAGGAAATATTTTTTTTCAGTATTAACTGCTGTGCAACATCAATAAAATGGTATAATCTACATTGCCAGAATTGACCCAAATTACTTTTTATAATTAAAACACTGAGTTTGCAACAGTCCAACCTTTATGGGGTAAAGTAATAGCTGGGCTTGCAAAGAGAGTAAGTAATCTAGATTTATGTTGTGCATAGACCACTTCATCCTGATATTGCACCAGCTGCATTTCAAGGTGTAATACAATCCTCAACTGCAGCCAATATTAACTAGACTTAGTAAAAACAAGAGTTGCATAAGCCATGGTTCAAAGGTTCCTTTATTCAGCCAACCCAGAGTTAGTGTAATAATGTGGAGGAGAAAATTTTTACAAACATGTATGCTGAAGTTCATACTTGTTGCCTTAAATTATGGCTTGGCACAAACTCTAAACCAGAATGATAAAAGATTCAAGTTGCACATGCTGGGACAAAAACCGAAATACAGATGGATCTTCCTTTCACAAACTGGAAAACAGAGCTGGAAACAGGTGTTGTTGTTTTTGTAAAACAACATTTATACACACATATGAGCCTAGAATGTTATGATACTAAGGAGAATAAACTTTCACTTCTGGCCCAATGCACAATTTTGCTTTTCCAATTTTCCAATTATTTTGCCTGGATCTTTCTAGAGATTACAGTATCACACATTATTCCAGAAGTACACACATGGACAATGTTCAACATTTGTCCATAACGCCTTATGGATATTGTAGTCCAAAACATCTGAAGGATACCAGACTAGTTATTGTTGTTTAAATTCTGGGACGTAATCTAGTCTGAGATCCATAATAAAGATAACTGACTTAAACTATGGCTGACTTAAACAAAGGAGAGAAACCACTTGTCATTGCCGCAAAACACACCCAATATGGATAGACATAAAAGTAAATTGAATGATAAAAGAAAAACACGAGTTTTAATAAAAGTGAAAAGACTTTGAATCCATTCCATTAGGGGCAAACAATATTTCTTTTATCTCTTTTTTTTGGGGGGGGGGAGGAATTCGTTAAAACAAATTCAGTTTGTAGGGAAATCCGTATAAAAATTCTGAAGTTTTCCATTAGCTTTTGGTTCTCAAAAAACCTATAATTCCTTTCTTCCTAATCGATCTGCAGGTGTCGATAAGATACTTGATCTACTGTAAAAAGGACTATTTTAAAAATAAAGCTTTTATTACAACTGCAATATCAAAAGTATACAGAGCTCCATCACGTCTGGAGCCGCCACAAGGTATGCCAGGAATATGATCCCATCGCTCAGTTCGATCAAGAAAAAGGATTCTCCTCCACAGTCTCATCTTCATCTTTAGAA